>NC_069499.1:1041510430-1041521844 GCF_027579735.1 Bombina bombina
TGTCATTTCCCCTCATGGGGACCGGTAAGCCATTTTCTTAGTCTCAAACAGAATAAAGGGCTTAATATGGGCTATAAAACTGGTAGACACTTTTATGGGCTAGATCGATTGCTTTATTTGGGCATTTTATACAGCTTGATGTTGAAATTCACACTTTATAACTTTGGGGAACTTTTTTTACGTCAGGCACTGGTTTAGACACCTTCCCAGTCAGGAAGGGCCTTCTCTGTAGTAGGCAGAGCCTCATTTTCGCGCCATTACTGCGCAGTTACTTTTGAGAGCAGGACATGCAGCTGCATGTGTGTGGGTCTGGAAGTAGTTGAAAAGGTTCCTAGAAGGCTTCATTTGGTATCGTATACCCCCCTGGGTTTGGTAAAGTCACAGCAAAGGCTGTAGCTGGGACTGTAGAGGGGTTAAAGGTCTGAAATTTGGGGTGCAATGCTTTGAATGCTTTAAGACACTGTGGTGAAAATTTGGTTAAAATTGAACAATTCCTTCATAGTTTTTCACATATTCAGTAAAAAAGTGTGCCCTGTTTAAAATTTAAAAAGGAGAGGTCAAAAGATGGACAAGTTCCTAGAGGTTCCGGTGCACCCCGACGCTTTTCCTATACCCAAGCGGGTGGCAGACATAGTGAATAAGGAGTGGGAGAAACCCGGCATACCTTTTGTCCCCCCTCTTATATTTAAGAAATTATTTCCTATGGTCGACCCCAGAAAGGACTTATGAAAGACAGTCCCTAAGGTCGAGGGGGCAGTTTCTACACTAGCCAAGCGCACTACTATTCCTATCGAGGATAATTGTGCTTTCAAAGATCCTATGGATAAAAAATTGGAGGGTTTGCTTAAAAAGATTTTTGTACAGCAAGGTTACCTCCTGCAACCTATTTCGTGCATTATTCCTGTCACTACAGCAGCGTGGTTCTGGTTCGAGGAACTAGAAAGTCGCTCAGTAGAGAGACTCCGTATGAGGAGGTTATGGACAGAATTCACGCACTTAAGTTAGCTAATTCCTTTATTTTAGATGCTGCTTTGCAGTTAGCTAGATTAACGGCGAAAAATTCAGGGTTTGCAATTGTGGCGCGCAGAGCGCTCTGGCTAAAGTCTTGGTCAGCGGATGTATCTTCCAAGACAAAATTGCTTAATATCCCTTTCAAGGGTAAAACCGTTTTTGGGCCAGAATTGATAGAGATTATCTCAGACATCACTGGGGGTAAGGGCCACGCCCTCCCACAAGATAGGCCTTTCAAGGCCAAGAATAAGTCTAATTTTCGTTCCTTTCGCAATTTCAGGAACGGACTGGCCTCCAACTCTGCAGCCTCTAGACAAGAGGGTAATGCTTCGCAAACCAAACCAGCTTGGAAACCGATGCAAGGCTGGAACAAGGGTAAGCAGGCCAAGAAGCCTGCTGCTGCTACCAAAACAGCATGAAGGAGTAGCCCCCGATCCGGGACCGTATCTAGTAGGGGCAGACTCTCTCTCTTCACTCAGGCTTGGGCAAGAGATGTTCAGGATCCCTGGGCACTAGAAATAGTTTCTCAGGGTTATCTTCTGGAATTCAAGGAACTACCCCCAAGGGGAAGGTTCCACATGTCTCACTTATCTTCAAACCAAATAAAGAGACAGGCATTCTTACATTGTGTAGAAGACCTGTTAAAAATGGGAGTGATACACCCAGTTCCAACTGTGGAACAAGGAATGGGGTTTTACTCAAATCTGTTTGTAGTTCCCAAAAAAGAGGGAACTTTCAGACCAATTCTGGATTTAAAGATTCTAAACAAATTTCTCAGAGTGCCATCGTTCAAAATGGAAACTATTCGAACGATTTTACCTACAATCCAGGAGGGTCAATTTATGACTACCGTGGATCTAAAGGATGGGTATCTACATATTCCTATCCACAAAGATCATCATCAGTTCCTAAGGTTCGCCTTTCTGGACAAACATTACCAGTTTGTGGCTCTCCCATTCGGGCTAGCCACTGCTCCAAGGATTTTCACAAAGGTACTCGGGTCCCTTCTAGCGGTTCTAAGACCAAGGGGCATTGCAGTGGCACCTTACTTGGACGACATTCTGATACAAGCGTCGTCTCTTTCAAAGGCAAAGGCTCACACAGACATCGTTCTGGCCTTTCTCAGATCTCACGGGTGGAAGGTGAACATAGAAAAAAGTTCCCTGTCTCCGTCGACAAGAGTTCCTTTCTTGGGGACAATAATAGATTCTTTAGAAATGAAGATTTTCCTGACAGATGTCAGAAAGTCAAAACTTCTAAACGCTTGTCAAGTTTTTCACTCTGTTCCACGTCCTTCCATAGCTCAGTGCATGGAAGTAGTAGGGTTGATGGTTGCAGCAATGGACATAGTTCCTTTTGCGCGAATTCATCTAAGACCATTACAACTGTGCATGCTGAAACAGTGGAATGGGGACTACAGTCTTGTCTCCAGTGATTCAAGTAGATCAGAAGACCAGAGACTCACTCCGTTGGTGGCTAACCCAGGATCACCTGTCCCAGGGAATGAGCTTCCGCAGACCAGAGTGGGTCATCGTCACGACCGACACCAGTCTAGTGGGCTGGGGTGCGGTCTGGGACTCCCTGAAAGCTCAGGGTCTATGGTCTTGGGAAGAGTCTCTTCTCCTGATAAACATTCTGGAACTGAGAGCGATATTCAATACTCTCAGGGCTTGGCCTCAACTAGCAAAGGCCAGATTCATAAGATTCCAATCAGACAACATGACGACTGTTGCTTACATCAACCATCAGGGGGGAACAAGGAGTTCCCTGGCGATGAGAGAAGTGACCAAAATCATAAAATGGGCGGAGGATCACTCCTGCCACCTATCTGCGATCCACATCCCAGGAGTGGAAAACTGGGAGGCGTATTATCTGAGTCGTCAGACATTCCATCCGGGGGAGTGGGAACTTCACCCGGAGATCTTTGCCCAATTAACTCAATTATGGGGCATTCCAGACATGGATCTGATGGCGTCTCGTCAGAACTTCAAGGTTCCTTGCTACGGGTCCAGATCCAGGGATCCCAAGGCGACTTTAGTGGATGCAATAGTAGCGCCTTGGACCTTCAACCTAGCTTATGTGTTTCCACCGTTTCCTCTCATTCCCAGGCTGGTAGCCAGGATCAAACAGGAGAGGGCCTCGGTTATCTTGATAGCTCCTGCGTGGCCACGCAGGACTTGGTATGCAGACCTGGTGAATATGTCATCGGCTCCACCATGGAAGCTACCTTTGAGACAGGATCTTCTAGTACAGGGTCCATTCGAACATCCAAATCTAGTTTCCCTCCAGCTGACGGCTTGGAAATTGAACGCTTAATTTTATCTAAGCGTGGGTTTTCGGATCCTGTGATAGATACTCTGGTACAAGCCAGAAAACCTGTAACTAGAAAAATTTACCATAAAATATGGAAAAGATATATCTGTTGGTGTGAATCCAAGGGATTCTCATGGAGTAAGATCAAAATTCCTAGGATCCTTTCCTTTCTCCAAGAAGGTTTGGATAAGGGATTATCAGCGAGTTCTCTAAAGGGACAGATTTCTGCTTTATCTGTCTTGTTACACAAACGACTGGCAGCTGTGCCAGATGTTCAAGCTTTTGTTCAGGCTTTGGTCAGGATCAAGCCTGTTTACAGACCTTTGACTCCTCCCTGGAGTCTGAATTTAGTTCTTTCAGTTCTTCAAGGGGTTCCGTTTGAACCTCTACATTCCATAGATATCAAGATGTTATCTTGGAAAGTTCTGTTTTGGTTGCTATTTCTTCTACTAGATGAGTTTCTGAGTTATCTGCTCTGCAGTGTAATCCGCCCTATCTGGTGTTCCATTCAGATAAGGTTGTTTTGCGTACTAAACCTGGTTTCCTTCCAAAGGTTGTTTCCAACTAGAATATTAACCAGGAAATAGTTGTGCCTTCTTTGTGTCCGAATCCAGTTTCAAAGAAGGAACGTTTGTTACACAATTTAGATGTAGTTCGTGCTTTAAAGTTTTATTTAGAAGCAACAAAGGATTTCAGACAAACGTCTTCTATGTTTGTCGTTTATTCTGGCAAGAGGAGAGGTCAAAAAGCTACTGCTACCTCTCCTTTTGGCTGAAAAGCATCATCCGATTGGCTTACGAGACTGCCGGACGGCAGCCTCCCGAACGCATCACAGCTCACTCTACTAGGGCTGTGGCTTCCACATGGGCCTTCAAGAACGAGGCTTCTGTTGATCAGATATGTAAGGCAGCGACTTGGTCTTCCCTGCACACTTTTGCCAAATTCTACAAATTTGATACCTTTGCTTCTTCGGAGGCTATTTTTGGGAGAAAGGTTTTGCAAGCCGTGGTGCCTTCTGTTTAGGTAACCTGATTGGCTCCCTCCCTTCATCCGTGTCCTAAAGCTTTGGTATTGGTTCCCACAAGTTATGGATGACGCCGTGGACCGGACACACAAATGTTGGAGAAAACAGAATTTATGCTTACCTCATAAATTACTTTCTCCAACGGTGTGTCCGGTCCACGGCCCGCCCTGGTTTTTTAATCAGGTTTGATGAATTTCTTTCTTTAACTACAGTCACCACGGCACCCTATGATTTCTCCTGTTTTTCTCCTGTCCGTCGGTCGAATGACTGGGGTGGGCGGAGCCTAGGAGGGACTATATGGACAGCTTTTGCTGTGCTCTTTTCCATTTCCTGTTGGGGAAGAGAATATTCCCACAAGTTATGGATGATGCCGTGGACCGGACACACCGTTGGAGAAAGTAATTTATCAGGTAAGCATAAATTCTGTTTTGTTACCTCTTGATGATCTAGTCACTGGACCAATAAAATTGATTTGTATATCTGACCACGCCATTACCATTCCCCTTTTCTGCAATGGCGCTCTATGCATTGGTGCAGTGGGTTGGAACTGTGGACAGATTAAACAACCTTGACAGTAGGTTTGAAAATCTTTAACATGTGCGGCCAAAAGGGTGTAATCACGCAATATTTCATACCTTAATTTGGTGCCACGATGGCCAAATGTGGGGAGCATCATGGGCATGTTGAAGCATGAGACCTCTGAGCTTGGTGGGTGCCACCCATTGCTGGATGCAAGTTTTGGAGGCTTTAATTAACAAACCATCCTGTAACTTGAATTGTGACCTGGATTTCATTAAGATTCTAAGATCTTCCTTGCCAATACAATCATCATTTGGGAATGGGGTTGCTTTCAGGATCTTCTATGTGTTTATAGAAGAGGTCTACAATGGGGTCTTCTTTTTGACTAGTGATCAGGTCCTCACTAGGAGAATCCTAACTCTATTGTACCAGGTTAGGCTCACTCTTTTGTTTAGCTTGGTTTCTGGTAATGGCTTCTACCTGAATTGCACCCATTAAGTGGTCGATATTAAGGAGTTCTCCAGTTATGGCTCCTTGTTTGGCTAATAAATCCACAAGATTATTTCCTTCCTTATAAGGACCTAGAACCCTGGAATGACCCTTGGTCTTTTTCCAGTGTATGGTTAATTCATTGGATACCACTAGATTATCAATTTCGCAGAACAACTTGCCATGCTTGACTGGTTTGTTGTTACTTTTCTGCATGCCATTTCTTTTCCAAGTTGACATGTATTCAACAAAACTGTCACGCACATAATTTGAGTCAGTAATGATCACAAATTCATGAATACCATGTTCAATAGCCATCTCAATGGTTTTTGGAACAGCAGTTCTGCAACTTGACTGGATCTTGGTCCAATGTTGAAACCTACAGAAATATTTAGGAATCTATTTGCCCAAGTTATACCAATGCCAGCGACTAGTCTGCGCTCATTATCAATGGTGGTATAGTAAGAACAACCATCAACATATACCCAATGTAATGTCTGACAATGGTCCTCATTATATATTTTATATGGGGAAAGCGATTGTTCCTCCAGAAAATCATCTTCCAATAATTCTTCCCCAGGATCCTTAGCAGTACAGTCGTGGAGCTCAGCAAGCCCCTGTGTGACTGGATTCTTTTTATTCTGCTTGTAGCAAATTTCTAAAGGCCAGCCTTCTAAGGAAAGAGTCCAAGCGGTTATGCAGCAAATTTCCATCTCTTATTCTCTCACTTTGCAGATATAGCAAAGGCTGGTGGGCCGTTTCTACAATAATTTTCTCGCCCTGTATATAGCTGCGGAAATTTTGCAGAGCCCATACAGTAGATAAGAGAGCTTTTTCGCAATAGCTAAATTTTATTTCTACTGGGAATAGAGTTTTGCTCGCATAAGCAATGACTTTGCTTAAATTATCATGCTTTTGGTACAAAACAGCATTCATGCTTATATCTGTGTAACCTGTCTCTAAGTAGAAAGGTTTACCACCTTCAGGGTACACTAAGCAAGGTGCTTGAGTGAGTTTTCTCTTTAGCTCTTTGATGGCTGTCCCTTGAGTCTCACTCCAGTGCCATTTCACATCCTTCTTTAGAAGTAGTAGTAGTGGTTTAGCTAATTCTGCATAATTATCAATGAATTTGCAAGAATAATTCGTCATACCCAGGAATAATCTCAATTCCTTTAAGTTAGTTGGGTTTTTAGAATTTACTATAGCTTCCACCTTTTTCTTCTGAGGATTTAGCCCTTCAGAAGTAACTTCATGTCCCAAGAAGTTTACACGAGTGTGACACCATTGATCTTTTTGTAGGGATAGTTTGACACCTGCCCTTTTAAGTTGCTATGTGATGTGTTTTTCAAAGTCTGTGCTTTTGATTAAAACATCAGGCATAGCCTTATGCATGAATACAGCAAATTCATGTCCAGATTTTATGTATCCAAATGGAATGCATACTGGACCTTTTGGAATGAGAATGCCAGCTTATACTGGTCCTCCTCATGTACATTTATGGTCCAATATCCCTGTGCACAATCAATGGCAGTGAATATGTTGGATCCCTGAATCTGCGCTAGGCACTTGTCAATATATGGCACAGGCCAGCCAGACATGTACACT
Organism: Bombina bombina; assembly: GCF_027579735.1. Lineage (NCBI taxonomy): Eukaryota > Metazoa > Chordata > Amphibia > Anura > Bombinatoridae > Bombina > Bombina bombina. The sequence goes on from NC_069499.1 coordinate 1,041,517,392, forward strand.
CGTTTGTTTAGCTGTCTTAAGTCAGCACACAAACGCCATTGTCCATTGGGCTTAAGAACACCTAGAATAGGATTGTTATAAGAGCTGTGCACCTGTCGTATAATACCCCTTTCTTCCAAGTTCCTTATGATTTCTGCAAGAGAATCATATGAGGCTAAAGGAAGTCTGTATTGTTTAACAAAGACAGGTGTTGCATTGGGATCTGTTTGGATTCTAGCAATGTGCAAGTCTGTAGTCCCACAGTCATAAGAATCCCTAGCAAAAATATCCTTGTACTTCATCAGGAGTTCTCGCAGCTGTCGGCGTTCATAATCACTGGAACACCCATTAGCTAAGGATATTTGCTCTTCGACTATTTGCTGAAATCCTGGAAAAATTTCAGGCTGTCCTATTTCATAGGCTTCTTCCAACCTAGATGTGAGGTCCCCTTGATTATAATTTATATTGCCCCCATGACTCTGGGTATTGGGGTATTCTTGATCTTTTATCGGCTGATCAAATACTAGAGAGGCTTCTTCAATTTTACAGATGCCTTCCTCTGAGCTGAAGGGATAAATAGACTGAATTGTAAATAGTCCCTCTGGCATAGATGCAAAGGATTGTTCTATTAGTTGTTCTTCAGTTAAATATCCTTCAGGTATTAGCCCAATTATATAATTTTGGAATCCAAAAGTGTAATAACTTTATTCCAGCGCATATCCTATGGTAGTTCCCTTGGATAAGGTTATATCCTGTGGGGTCATGTTATGCACAATAACATGTATTGGAATAGTTCCAATATTTACCATAGGAGTATGGGAGAGGCAAATTAGTGTTTCAGAAGTTTTTAATTTCTGACCTCTCTTTACCTGTAAGGATAAGAGGAATTTTTCAGCCCCAGCAGGGATTATAACATTGTTAGACACCTGCATATTCACAGCATATGGCATTTGCTGGTTTGATTTTAGGGCTGCATTTTCATCCTGAAATACTTCAGGGTCCCCCTTTAACCTGCTCCAGAGGCAAGAGTTAATCAAATCTATTTGTATGGCATATCTATGTAAGAGATCATTGCCAATGTATATTTGACTATAGGGAGAATTTAAAACTAAAAACGGGTGCGTCGCTGATTTATTACCTATAGAGATAGATAATACACATCTAGCTGCAAAATTATAGCTTTCAGACCTGTCATCCAGGCCGTGGACACAGTGGTCTTGAGGAGAAAGATATTTAATCACTTTAGGTTCAGCTATCTGCGCTAACAAGCTTATATAGCTAGCTTCCTGTTTTAAGTTTAATTTAGCATACTTGGTTTTCCCAAGGTCATGCACTTGCATAGGGATAAACAGATCCTCTTTAACTCTCTCAATTCCAGCGAGGTATTGAGCGCTGCCTCCCCCCTTAGGGGATTTAGGGTCCCCCTTGTGGAGAGATATGGTTAATACTTCGCCGTCTAAGGAAATATTCACTGTCTTTCCAGGCGAAATTTTATAGTATAGAGAAATTCCTGAAATGAATCTCCACAGCATCTGGTTTCTCTTCCACCACGTGACAGTTATGCCGGGTGCGAGATATACCAGATTGTTCATAATTAATAGGTCTTTTTACTTGTGACCAAATTACATTATTTATGCAATCAATTATGGTGCTTAATCGCTTCAAGAGATCACTACCAATTATTAACCGATCAGTTGGCAGATCCACTATGACGGGGTGTCTTATGAACCTGTTCCCCAGTTTAAGTTTTAACCATGCCGTACCGTAGACTTTTAGAGAGTCACCCCCAACACCTATTAGTGAACCATCAAATTCTTTTATTTTAGGTTTGTGGGGTGTTAGCTCATTTAGCTGTGTGTAGTACCTGTGAGATAAAATAGTTGCCTGAGACCCAGTATCAACTAATCCCATGATAGGGTTGGAAAGCTCAGCGAATACATAATATATCCCTGCAGTTTCTACCATTTCACACATAAAATTGGCATGATTACACAATTGTACGTGTTACCTGAATCTGCCACTTTACCTGATGGAAGAAACTTCATTCTTACCTGTCCCCTCTATAATAGGGTCGACTGGGTTCTTGTGTACTGCATCTGTGGAAATAATAATAATAATAATAATAATAATAATAAAGAGAATGCTGCAAAGGAAGAAATTTGTTAAAGTTTCCCGGATGAGGTTGCTCGTCATCAAGGCTAAATCGTCCGTTTTCGGTCTGTAGGGAGAGAATATGATTCGTATCATTATTGACATTTATCATTTCATTTGGTATATCTCTTCCCCCTCTTTCAGGCAATACTGCAGTATTTATGACTGTGCCTGTGGCCCACTGCTGGCCACTTGCTCTACCCCTAAAAAATTTTTTTTTAGGTTTCTGAGCCCTAAAAGCTTGATTCATATTAGTATATAGTGTGCATAATTGACTAACTTGTGTGCTGAGTTGGCCCACTTGAATGGACAAGCTATCTTTACCCATGGACCGATTTTTTTGATGTCCCAGGGTATTGATTCCTGGATAGTTGGGATCCCTCAGAATCATAGCTATTTCTCCTATTTTGACGTGGTTGTCTTTGGGGTTCAACTTGTTAAGCGTTAGTATTTTGGGGAGCACTATTTACTTGGGGTGTTTGGTTACCCTGAGAGTATTTTCGACATTTTTGGTTTTTATTTTTACGGGGATACCAATTATTTTGTGGGCATTCATCTCTTTGGGAATAATTATTTACCTGGGTATGCCCCCCATTTTGAGCATAATCTCTCTGCGCCTCAGCCCTTGTTGGGGAGGGCAGAGTTAAAACTTTGTGGGGATGGCCTGTTTTCTCGGGCCACCTCCGCATAGGTTTTCTTTTTAGACTCCAAATTGAGGGGGCTAGGTGACACCCTAGTTTCTGCCACAATTTTGGAACTGGGTTTTGATTCCCTTTTAACCCCCTGTTCACTGGACTGCTGAATAGAGTATAACTTTGTACTCTCTTTGATCAGCCAGTCCAATGAGCAGTGCTCATCAAAATCTCTAGCTAAATTAAGTTTGATGTGCGTGGGCAATGCTTCGAAAAATAAATTCACAAATTCTGAGCATTCAAATATGGAATAATCTTCTGCCATACTGTACGCACTTTTCAGTACAGAAAGTAATTCTATAGGGCTTTGATTCGCACTACATTTTAAACTGTATACAGCTATTTTCGCTGCAGTTCTAGTGCGATATTGCCCGAATTCTTTTCTGCACGTCGTTGTTTTGTCTCATTCCAGGAATGAATATTCATATCCTTTAGTGAAGCAAAGAATTTGTGATATTTACCTTCAAATACCCAGGGCAGAAAGTCAATTTTTGACTGCTCACTTGTAACATTCATAATGGATAAAGCATTTTCATAAGTCGCTAAGTGGTCAGTTATAGAATTGGTTCCCTTGTTGGAGAACTTAGGTACTGCATGACTTAAAAATGTAATTATTTTAGGGGTGTCATATACCATATTAGACGTATCTCGGGCTTTCCTAGGAGCTTTATTTTTGGGGTTGGAGTGTTCTCTATCTTCCCCTTTGCTATGGGGAGAACCCTTATGCATATTAGTATTATGGGGGCTATTTGGGTAGCTAGCTCCGCTCTCTGACTCACTACTAGAGCTTCCCTCCTCAGCTGAGTTATAGCAGCTCCCTGAATTTATATCATGAGGTGACTGTCTATTTGAGAAATTTACTTCTGACCCAATAGGGGTTCTTTGTCTAAATTCTTTCCTAAATTTCTGCATTTCATCCCTGATGCATTCTTTAAGAGAGTTAGCATTATCTGCATTATTCTCACTGCTTATAGAGGGGTTTTCATTATGACGATACAACCTTTTTAAACCACTTAATTCTCTCTGGCTTTGTGCGAGTTCTTTATGCAAATCTTCTATATGGGCAACTAAATTATGGTTATATTTTTGTAAAGTGGCCATGTTTTGGGCAAACTCATCAATTTTATTTTCGACTATATTTAAATTCTCTTCGCATCTGCGTGAGCAGCGAATACTATCTTCTAGCCCCTGTATTTGCATATTACAAGGGGCCAAGATTTTAGTATTAGTTCGTCTCGCTTCTTAGAGTTTTTGCATTGATTAATTTTTAATAATTCTTGAAATAATTCACTTTTTTCATTCCACCTTCCTTCATCAATAGCAATATTTTTAGCCTTAAAGGGATACTTTCCACTTTACTTCTATTATCTAATTTGCTTCATTTTTTAGATATCCTTTGTTGAAGAAAGAGCAATGCACTTGGGAGAGCCAATCACACGAGCCTATCTAGATATGCTTTTCAGCTATGGATATCAAGAGAATTAAGCAAATTGGATAATAGAAGTAAATTAGAAAGTTGTTTAAAACTGCATGCTCTTTCTAAATCATGAAAGAAAAATTGTGGGTTTCATGTCCCTTTAATTTCAAGCATATCCATATAATCATTTAAATCACACGCAATATTAAACCTC